>NC_065508.1:34427204-34440426 GCF_006386435.1 Epinephelus moara | reverse complement strand
ACAGGTGGAGCAAGCGGCAAATTGGTATGAAAGCTGGTTCAGGGCATATTCGTCCATTTATGAATAAATATGGAGTGGAAACGCTCATGCATGTGCACCAAGTTCCTGTGTTGACATCCTGTCGCTAGGCTACATCTTCTTCTTCTTCTTCTTCTTCTTTTTCTACTGTTTAATGGCGGTTGGCAAACAGCGAATTGGCCCATTACCGCCACCAACTGGTGGAGTGTGGATCAAAATGACTATTACTATTTGTGTTGGGTCCCGCTGGGTCCCAATGCAGCCCTCTATGTCAGAGTACAAAAGTTACCCGGGCCATGGCCCCCCTGGCCCCCCCGGTTCCGCGGTCTATGACTTCATCATTTTATCCTATTAGACATTTGCATTTAATTTTGCCATTATTAGCGTATGAATTCTTGAGTTGTGGCCAAAAATATGTTTTGAGAGGTCACAGTTGTCTTGACCTTTGACCACCAAATTGCAGTTTATTTTTTCAAGTTTAAGTCCAAGTCCAAGTCCAAGTGGATGTTTATGCCAAATTGAGGAAATTCCCTCAGAGCCTTATTAAGATATGGAGTTCACGAGAGAGACTGATACAAGGTCAGATTGACCTTGACCTTTCACCTCAAAATTCTAATCAGTTCCTTGTTGAGTCCGGTTGGAAGTTTGTGCCATATCTGGAGAAATTTTGTGAAGGTGTTCTTAAGATGTCATGTTCACAAGAATGAGACAGATACAGGTCCCAGTGACCTTGACCTTTGACCACCAAAATCTAATGAGTTCATCATAGGGTTGCAGCGATATACAGGTTTCAAGGTAAACCGTGGTATGAAAACTGACGGTTATCATACCATGTACATTTTCTTTTTTACAGTGTTGAAAAAAATGCAACTGGATGAAGAATCTCACCTTTATTTTAGTTATTTTCAAAAGGCTTTTTAGTCATACTTTCATCAAACAAAAAAAAAGATCCAAATTTCAATTATAGTATTAAATTATCTGCTTAACTTAAAAAAGCCCGTCTGTTTTTACCCCTTTAAGGGTCATTGTAACTGATAGTAATATTAAGTCTGTAATACTGTGATACCGCAGTATTTTCTGAGACGGTCATCATACCGAGAAAATCTCATACCATTGTAACCCTAGTTTCTTGTTCAGTCAAGCGGATGTTTGTGCCAAATTCCCCCAAGGCGTTCCTGAGATATCATGTTCATGAGAATTGGACAGATGGACGGATGGATGTACATACATACGTACCTATGTACGGACAACCCGAAAACACAATGCCTCCGACAATGGCTATCGGTGGCACAGAGGCATAAAAATATATCCAATAGGGGGGAGATCAGAGCTGTATCATTCCGACACTGTGATTTTCTTTGAGAACTTTGAATTTTTTTTTACAACATAAACATAACTACACACAGCTGCACTCAACAGGGTTACTATGTTGTTAATGTCATCCTTCATGACTGAGCCTTCATTGAGAACTGTTTATCTATCTTATGCTTCCAATTTGGACATTTAAAAGCGGCTAGAAGCAGTTAGCAGCTAACTCGAAGAAGAAGAACAGCAACTAAAGACATCCACGAATTGGGGAGACAATGAGGTGCGGGCACTCCTTACTCTCCAAGCAGAGGACGAGACCAACCACCATATAACAGAGATGGTAAATGATTGTTATGCAATTGTTATTGTTTAGAAAGCACTGCTAGATTGCACGATATATGTCATGCTAGATGCCAATGCTGTTGTGTTAGACGACACGCCCGTCACGACTCTTTTGCTTCTGGAACGTCAGCATGTTGTCAAAAAGTACACACTGGAGCAGCATTCTGCGAACGTTGTTTTGTTCTGATAAAAAAGCGAAGCCAGCAGGATGTAAGGTCTTCATTGCGGCAGTACTGTGGCATCTCTGTGTAAAAAAAGGCTTGCGACTTAAAAGCAAACCTCCGTTTCACTTCCTCTAGCATGAGAATATCTTACCTTCTTCTGTACCACATCCTGCCAGTTGATGGTGATGAAAAATTTGTGACTCATTACTTCTTTGGCATCATTGGGACCTCCACCCAGCCTGTCAGTCCAAAAAATATCATGTAAGAATTAAGCAGGTATTTCCAAAATTAATACACACACAGGATCAACCCTGACACATACCTCTGTTTGGGGTCCTTCTTGAGCAGGCCAGCCAGCAGGGACTTGGCCTCAGGTGACAGGTTCCTGGGGAAGCGGATCTCCTCCATGAGGATGAGTTCAAACAGACGCTCATGGTCCTGGTTGTAGAAAGGCAGACGGCCGCACATCATCTCATACATGACTACACCCAGACCCCACCAGTCTACCGCCCGGCCATAGTCATTATCTTCTAGGACCTGTGAAACAGACATTTGCCTGGTTAAAAATTATTTCAGGAACAACAGGCTCAGATGCCTCATGAACAGGTTGCTTTTATTCCGAAGTTATTATACATGCTCTTACTGAAATGCTTGTTATATAGTACCAAAAAAAAGGTCTTTTTTGAAGTAGAGGCTACAGCTTGCGGTGGTGTTTTAAGTGTTGGAACAAATTCCTGGTACTGCTACCTTTAGCTGCAACCCATTTGTGCCATATTTTGCAGAGGATAGTAATTTGTTCCACATCTGCTCCCCTGAAATCTACACATTTTAAATGTTCCACTTATGAGCTGGAGACAAGAGTTAAGTTCTTGCATGCAGAGAAAATGCACAGATGTGTTGTAGTGTCTCAGCTAAAACACTAAACAACTTAGAGAGGCACCCGAAGAGCACAGACCTCCACCAAGGCCAGAAGTCAAGTCTTTTATGATATGCAAGTCTGCAAGCACAACCACGATGTACGTCTGGATATATACCAGGAGATCTATTTCAAAAACTGTCAAAATTATGTAAAAATATGGTCATTTGGACTTTTAATATGTACTTCTTAATTCTAAATATCTATTTTTTCAGTAAGATCTCTTGTGGAGTTTACTGCAGAAAATTTAAATGTGGATGTGAGTAAGAGTTTATTCAGTTGTATGATATGCATGTATTTAAATTTCCATAGCCATACCTTAGTTTAAAAAAATAAATAAAAATAGCATTGTTACAGCTGTGGCAGTAATACAAAAGTGTACCTATTCTACCACGACACCACTGTACCTGAGTGCTCCATAACAACTGCTTTCTGCATGATGTTTACATGTGTAGGTTTGCCCAGAGGACTACTAGTACCTGTGAATTTGGATATAGTCATCATTTCTGTGATGGTTATGAATTGTAACTATTGAACTTTACTACCATCTACTGGCTATTAAGATGTATGGCATTTATTCAGCTGAGTGATACTCTTGAGTATACAGAGTATACCCACAGTCCGACTTTCTATTAGTCAAAAGGCCATTGGAAGATAGAATGGTAACCTACTCATCTACCTCGTAGTACATCCACCTCATCAACTGCCACTACACCACTGGCTGTAGCCTATGCTCTATCTCGCAATGTTAATGAAATAGAGAAATAATTTGTGTATTGGCCCCAAGAATCAGATCCATTCCAAAATTTAAAGGGTCCTTCCTGGCCCATGGTACAAGTTTCCATAAGGACTTATGAAAATTAGGCAAGTAGTTTGTCTGTCATCCTGCAGACAAACAGACAAACAAACCAAACTAAAAACATAACCTCCTTGGCGGAGGTAACAAAGGAAAGACATTTTGTAAACTGTATGATGACATGTTAATGATAAGATCCAGGGGAAACAAAAGCACAGATGACAAATTGAGGTTATTCTAAATATGTAAATTTCAGTAATCTTTTTCTATAAATGCCTTCTGTTTGTTAAACCTGGCATTCTCAGTTTTAGATAACTGCAAACATTCAAACATGTGTGATTAACATCCAAATTTACAACCTTCTGCATGCACAGTGTATTCTCCCATCACATGTGCAGCACCCACCTCTGCCAACACTACTGCACTGTCTGAGCCAAAGGACCCAGTGCTCCTTATGTAACTTTTAACTATATTACTGGAGTAAATATATTTTAAAATTCTTATGATATTTAATTTAACCAGCAGACAGCAGCCCAAGGCAATGTACACAGATAACTTAACAACTTGTACATTTTGCTGCTAACAGTTACCATGTGGGATGTAGCTTGATTAAGCATGCTAATTCAGGAGTTTTAATTAATCTATTCCCATTGATTTTTCCCTTTTTCCCTTTCTTTTTTAAGTTGGTTATTTACTTCAAACCATAAGTTTACATACAGCCCTCATTGTTGCCACCTTTCCCCATTAGTTAACTTGCCAGCTAGCTAACTCACCACATCATGTTTCACATGCTATATAATAAGACAAATGCATGTATTATATCTGCATATATTATGGTAAAGATTTGTTTCTATCTGCATGTCATGGTAAATATAGCCTGAGCAAATGACCCTTTTATTAATGTTATTTCCCATTTATACCCATAAATTCCAGTTAATTCCCACAGAAAGTTTTAACTTGAATATTCCTGGAATTTTGAAACCCCGGTTACAATGCTGTTAAATGGGCATACTTTTTAACAAAACATGTCACAAGACCTGGTGTAATTTCCCCTTCAAATAATTTCACTATTCAAAGGTGCGGTTTTTATATTGAAATTATACAAAAATTGAAAAATTCTAGAGCTTAACTTCCCTTAGAAATTTTCGATTTTTTTTCCTGACCCTTTGCAGCCCTAGCAGGGCTCGAAAATACTTTTGTCTGCACACACACACAGCTGCATGTAACTACATGTATTAGATGTGCCATCATTTTTTTTTACCTGCACCAAAAATATGTTTTACCGCACCATTCTGGTTGGGACCAGTCTGGCCCCGCTGGACCCGTACAGTAATGTAGGGTGAAACTACTTCATATTTTATATGGTCATAGGAACATATTCAGAAATAAATAAACAGATAAATAAATTGATATCACTGACTGAAAACTGATATTACACACATTGTTATCATATATAGTTATATGTATATTTACATTTCATGAAAATATACTGTAGGTAATGGAGACACTGAGTGTGTGGGAAAATGTGACTGCTTGTCTAGAGGTTAAAAACTGTGCTGTACATGTGCCACCCAGTCAGTTTCAGTGCCTTACCTCAGGTGCGAGATATTCCGGAGTACCACAGAAGGTTTTCATGGTAGCGTCTGGGGTAATTCCCTCCTTACAAAGACCGAAATCGGTGATTTTGATGTGACCGTCTTTATCCAGCATCAGATTCTCCAGCTGAGAGAGAGTGGAATGACATACACATCAGATGTAACTCTTAAGATCATGGATCTAATGACAGATTCTGGGGTTAGAATTTATTATTTTAACAAATACAACAGATCATTTGATTAGGTCACTGATAGGGCTGTAACACTTCATGTGTTTGCGCTAAACCGTCACAGTACAGTCTGGTGCACACAGCTGCACGCATAATACACAGTATGTAGACTGATGCACTCAATGCAGAACTAAATTCCACAAGATTCACAAACACTGATTTTTTTTAATGTGAAACTGCTTTGTTTAGTGTTTATAGCAGTTTGGATCACCATTTGTTTTGGAGAGGAAGAGACCTCTGCAGATAATGTGGCTCCTGGTAAAAACCTCCTGAACATCTGGATCAGAAATTAGGTAAGCACACATTAGCGGGTGCTAGGCTAGCAACCCATCTGCAACAAAGTGAACAGCATAGGAGAAACTGATTTTTTTTTTTTTAACATGAAACTCCTTTATTCAGTGTTATACCAGTTTTAATCACCAGGTCCATTTGTTTTGGAGAGGAGGAGACCTCTGCAGATAATTTATCTCCCCCCAAAAAACCTGCTTAACAATTAACACTGAAGGAATTCCAATTCTGAGAAGTTTCAGCTGGTTGCAAACTGTAATCTTTATCGGTACATGCCGCTAAATCCCCCTTAATCTTACACACTGTTCCTTGAAATTAAGACTGAATTTTTGTGGCAGTTGGTTGGCACTCCTGTCACTTCGAGGCTTACTGGCCAAATGTGTAAGTCCACTTGATACGATTGTTACATGTCAACAACCAGCACAAGTTTTCCTACATTTTTACTAAAAACAATTCATAAAGAGCAAAAATTTTGAGAGATAAAGCAACTTTAACATAAATTTATCTGAAGATTTTACTGCTCCCCTCCACTCTAGCTGTTATATCCCCCACCAAACATTTAGTCCCATACATACCTATTTTAAAATTTGAAATGGTCTTCAAAAAAAAATCTTAAATTTTTAAAATCCGTGCTGGGTATCAAAATGGCCATTGAGCCGAATAAAGTCCCATGTCATATGAGCTGTTTAAGAAATTAGAAATTAAACTTTGATTGATGTATCAAAACAATTAACACTGCAACTGCTATTTAAAGCTTCTAAATGCTTGAGCTCTTTTCTAAGAAGTCATCTTTATTGAACCTTTTAAAATGTCCAAGTAAAATCTAAAATGAGAATCCTTCACATCATCTTCTCTGAAGTCATGATACAAACCCTGTATGGATACTGTATATTTCAGAACTGATGGGAGTATTCACCTTCAGATCACGGTAAACAACGTCACGTGAATGGAGGTACTCGAGCGCTGACACAATCTCGGCACCGTAGAAGCGAGCCCGGTCTTCTGTGAACACTCGCTCCCGTGACAGGTGGAAGAAGAGCTGAAAGAGGCGAGAGCATATGGAGTCAGGACTCACCTCTTAGAGAAGATCTGTTCGTGCACAGCAAGCTGTTGACAACTAGTGTTATTAATGTATCTCCATGTGACTGTGACTGTGTGCATGTGAGGTCTCACCTCGCCTCCATTGGCGTATTCCATTACAAAACAGAGTCGATCGTGGGTTTGGAAGGCATATTTCAGTGTCTGCAGGAAGAAGCAAAGAGAGGATTTCCGCACACTTACATCTGTGCAATACTTCACTTTAGTGTTTAGTGTCTGCAGGAAGAAAATGGTAACAAATTACAGGTAAATACTAACAAACAAATGTAAGGGTTGCCCCCTAAATGAGGATGATTCACATCATCAGTTGTGGAGCTCCTGACTTCAGTTTAAGATGCATGACTCAAAAAGCGACTAGAAGCACCACTTTGTTGTTGTATGCCTCCACAAACCCATCAAGTTTCAGTTACAGTTTACATTCATGTCTGTGAAAACATGGATGCTTCACACACATCGTTCCATCTCATCTTCACATCTTTCTAATTGGTTCATCATTGAGTACAAGTGGACGTTTGTGCCAAATTAAAAGAAATTCCCTCAAGGTGTTCCTGAGTTATTGTGTTCATGAGAATGAGACAGATGAGTACATAGGGACCTTTAACCACCAAAATCTCTTTTTTTTTTTTTTTTTTCTTTAAAGATATTTTTTGGGCATTTTTAGCCTTTAATGGATAGGACAGACAAGTGTGAAAGGGGGAGAGAGAGAAGGAGTGACACGCAGCAAAGGGCCACAGGCCGGAGTCGAACCTGGGCCACTGCGGCAACAGCCTTGTACATGGGGTGCCTGCCCTACCACTAAGCCACCGACGCCCCAACCACCAAAATCTTAACAGTTCATCCTTGAGTTTAAGAGGGCGTTTGTGCCAAATTTGAACAAACTCCATCGAGGCATTCTTGAGACATTGCATTCACGAGAATAGGATGAACAGACATATGTGCACATGGACGTATGGACGAACAACCCAAACACATAAGGCCTCCTGCCTTGGCTGTCACAAGAACAGAGGCGTAAATAAAATGACACACATGTCCAACAGTTATGTAATAAGACTAAGGGTTGTTTTCAGCCCTCTTAGCGGACTCAGAGCAATGACTCAGTATTATTTTGCATATATGTGAAGACTCCAAGAGTCCTCCAAAAGTTTATCTGAAAGACAGGGGCTTCATGACCACACTGCAGTGCCACATCAAAGTATAAAAACACTATATCAATACAAAATAAATACAGGCTATAGTGTGAACAGAAAGAGGACTGAGTCCACTTTCAAATGAACTGAGAATGTGAACACAAAAATAACTGCGTCCCTTTTCTGTCGGTCCACTTTTTGGTCCACTTTCAGAGGACTGAGTTCAGCTCATTTAAAAAGGACTATATGTGAAAACACCCTAAGGCTACATTCACACTGCAAGACTTCATACTTCAATTGGATTTTTGACTAAAAACTTTTTATTTTCCCTTTGGCTGTTGTTTTTGTTTTTTGAAAGTGGCCATTATCAGATTTTAGTGGGAACTGGTCAAGGTCCTGAAATCACTGGAATGCGCAAAAGAACAAAAACAAAAATTAAATGTTTGAAATAAAGTATATTTAATTTAACTATTCTTTTTTACTATTTAGGATACTAACATTTGACAATTTGTACTAAACACATATCAGAGTTGAGGCTACTGGGATGGGATGCAGGTCTTTGGTCATTGAAGTATTGGACAAACTAACATTTTGACCTGATGTTGGTGCTAAATGAAAAGTTAGAGGATCACCGACTTATTACAATTCATCCTGAGAGTAAGATCAATGTTCGAACCAAATTTCATGGCAATCTCTCCAATAGTTGTTGGATTTAAATGGTGGACCCACAGATGCTGCCATCTACATAATATCTGCTAGAGTGGCTAAAAAGCACAGTGTGTGTGTGAGCAATACATGCTGGTAAGAATTACTGTATGTTGAGCCAAGTGCCTGGTGAAATCATCCAATAGGGGATCAGCACATAGAATTTTCAGACTGACCTGAGGACCATTTGGCTCATGAAATTGAAAATCTCAAGTGAGTGCTGGCTGCTCTGACACAGCATTGGGCTTACTTACAGAGCCCTGTCAAGTGAAGTCATTTGTAAGTATTCTTACCGTGAGGAAGGGATGTCGTGTATTTTGTAACACTCTGCTTTCTGTAACTGTATGGGCCACCTCATCCTGCCAACAAACACAGTATTGTTAGCAACACAGAAAAAACATGCAATATATAAAAGGTAAAACTTTACTTAAAAGAACAAGAGGCATCAAGATGGTAACTATCCGGTTTGTTATTGTCTTTGATTTAATCTGCAAAGTGTCCAAATTTTCAAACAGCTGGGGTGCAAGAAAGAAGATGGCATATACAGTAGTCTCTTATTTCATGCTGCCAAATCGCCCCAAAATCAGCAACAGTCCAGTACATCATCACCATGGAACCAGCAGGGGGTAGTTCATTTGCAATGTAGTTTAAACACCCAGGAGTCCTCGTTGTGCACCACCAACATCCACCATAACGTGATGCCGGTCTGGTCTAAGTGTATTGAGTGATACTAGTGACATTTCAATGGCAGTGCAGCACTAGATGTCATGCGGATTACTGTTAATTTATTATGCTGATCTGTTCTGTACGACATCTATTGCACGTCTGTCCGTCCTGGAAGAGGGATCCCTCCTCAGTTGCTCTTCCTGAGGTTTCTACCGTTTTTTTCCCCGTTAAAGGGGTTTTTTTGGGGAGTTTTTCCTTATCCGCTGCGAGGGTCATAAGGACAGAGGGATGTCGTATGCTGTAAAGCCCTGTGAGGCAAATTGTGATTTGTGATATTGGGCTTTATAAATAAAATTGATTGATTGATTGATTGATAGATTTTACCTTGGTAGTACAAGGAACCTTTTTCATGAATCACTAGACATATTTTGGGATTTAAAAATAAAAAATCAAACAATAGCATAATAATATACTGTATTTTCAAGACTGTTATTTCCAAACCATTTCCAGGCTTGGAAAATAGTTATTCTAATTTCTTAACCTTTGCAGAAGTTTCATGACTGTGGGAACCCTGGACAAATGCTTTTTACACAAAGAAATAAATAACTTGATGTAAAATATTTAATGTCAAATTTAAAAGAAGGTACCACTAAATTTAATTAAATTAAATAAGGGATTCTTTCCAGACACAACTTAAGGAGTATAATGCAGTTACTGTTTACTGTGTTTTTAAAATTTGATGTCTTTACACAGTCAATAACATTTTACAAATGGGAGTATGTCTGTTTTCTTTAATGGTGTAGATGGTTAAATTAATAAAAACAGTGCGTTCACAAATTGCTCCTTAAGACACATTCTTGTGTCCCTGTTTTGTTATTTTGTGTGGTAATAAAATTATAAAATGTATGTGTTTTTGTCTAAATGTAACAAAATGGCTCTAAATGTGTCCATAGTATAATCTTAATTAATTAATTCTTATTTTCAGTCTGACATAATATTGCAACACTGAAATTAGCCACTCTGCTGTTCTCTAGTGTTCCTCCTTCTCTCTCTCTCTCTCTCACACACACTCTCACTCTCACACACACACACACACACACACACACACACACACACACTGCAGCATTCATGGTATAAAGGTGCAAAGTGTCTTGGAGCAAAAGCATGGCAGAATGAGAAGAGTGACTGCGATAGCTAAAATGAAGTGCTTCCACACACATCCTACTTACCTTGGCTATGATGACCTCTTTGCGCAGTATTTTCATGGCATAATGTACTCCGGTGGACTTCTCTTTAACCAGAATCACCTTTCCAAACGTCCCCTTCCCGAGCAGTTTCAGGTACTCAAAGTCACTCATTGTCTGCAATGTACACAAGGCCGAGGTGTGAGAATTAAACTGGGATATGGATTTCAACAAATTTTGTAAAGAATTGATTCAACTTAAATAAATAAATAAAAAAAACGCATTAAATCTTGAGACAGGGATGAGTGTTTCATACAAGTCACGCCTCATATCTTCACAGCCTGGAGGAATACTATGCTTCCTGCTGTTGTTAGTTTATTCTTCTTTTACAACTAGTAATAGAGGATGTCTCTCTTTTTAGAAAAGCTTTTATGAAATTGAAATGTGCAAAGAATAAGATGCCTGCTAAATGTTTGGTATGGTTCAATAAAGATGGTGTCTATAATAATAATGTATTAAAATTTATTTTCCTAATTCTATAAAATTGCTTTGGTCTTTAAATAACTGACCAAATGACTAGGGTCCACTGTTACTGGTTCCCAGTCTCAGCCATTGGCATACTGTTAAAACTTGACCCTAGTTGTTGATTATAGCTAAAAGAAATTGCTTTCTTTTTTAAACTAGAATTACCACCTCACGCACCAGTCAAGTTGTAGTTTTAGTTGACATCCATGTCTATGAAAACATGGATGCTGAGCAAACCTCTCCCCGGCAGCACAGGAGATCTATATGATCAGCACAGTTTCAAGGTCAGCATCCAAGATTTGTGTCACCAGTTCAGCATCTGACCTGAGTTGAGTTTTTGTCAAAATTAGTGTATGAATTCCTGAGTTTTGTCCAAAAACATGTTGGTGAGGTCACTTCGACCTTTGAACACCAAATTCTAATCAGTTCATTGTTGAGTCCAAGTGGATGTTTGTGCCAAATTTGAAGAAATTCCCTAATGGTTTTCTTGAGATATCATGTTCATGAGAATGAGACTAACAAGGTCACAGTGACATCGACCTTCAACCTATGACCACCAAAAGCTAATCAGTTCATCATTGTCCAAGTGGACATTTGTGCCAAATTTGAAAAAATCCTCTCAAGGCGTTCTTTTTAGAAAGACCAGTGACATCTATGACAAAATATGTTGGGCCTAAAGCAGGAATAATTTACCAACAGATTAGTTCTTAAGATTAATGTATAAGAGATTTCAGAGAACCAATTTTCTCCTATTTAGAATTTCCTAATATGACTATAATTCAAAAGCAGTCCAGACCCTTGTATGAGTCATGTACAGATGGTCTGCCTCTCTCCACTGGGGAAAAACACTCATTTGACTTCACAACTATAACGCCGTAATCTGAATGAAATTGGGAGTTTAAAACATGCTACTGAAAATCAACAAAAATAACGGTGAAATTATAAACAAAACCTTTAAGCGCCTATAATTGCTATTTCTATGGTAACAACACATCAAATGACAATCTGGAAACAAGGTGAGTCAAAAGCGTCTCTGGTAGTGATGGACCCACAGAGATTTATCAGCTGATTCTGCAGATCCCCTCAGCTTTACAGAGCTTTGTAGCGAGTTTCAATTCATTATTTAACTGTCACCGTATAGACTTAAAGGTGATGAAGTCAATGTTGTATTACAATTTGTTTCTGCTGCTAAGAGGCCCAGAAAATCTGTCATTGCAGGTTTAACATTAAATGAATATCCCATTGCATGTAGTTTTTAAAGGAACAGTTCAGCTCCAGATCAAAAATACACATTTTTTCCTTTTATCTGTAGTGCTGTTTATCAGTCTAGATAGTTTTAGTGTGAATTGGGAGTTATTGGCTGTAGAGGTGTCTGCCTTCTCTCCAATGTAGAACTAGATGGCACTTGGCTTGTAGTGCTCAAGGTACCCAAAAAATACATTTGAAAAAATGAACAGTAATGTGTCTTTCCAGTAATTATGACTCAAGACAATCCACAGACCTTATTGAAAACAGTTTCATTTAGGAACTACACCCAGCAACCACATCATCATTAATGGACGAGAGGCTTCTGCTCATGTAAACATTAATGGCGTCCTCCTCAACTGAGCTGTAACGTTAGCTAGCTCAGTGGTGCTGGGTGAGCTAGCAGTAGATTTTCACGTCTCTGCAAGGACATAACTAAATATTGCCAAAATGCTGTTGCAGTCCTACAATTTTTTAGATCAGATCAAATGAGCTCACAATATTCTATGTCCCCAACTTTGTCTCACCACTTTGGAGCGGTTCTTGGACAACAAAACCTCCATCTCCTCCAGGCTGCTTTCGCTGGGTGAGCCGAACAAATCCATTGGTTCCTCCTCCTCCTGTTCCCGCATCTTCAGACTATTTGCCACTGACTGGATTGCCCGCATCCACTCCTCTCTGAAAGGGAAAAATCCCAGATATTGTCAGCCATTACATCAAACAAATGGACCATGTTTTGGAGAGACTTTTACACACACAAGGTGCAGCTGCATGCCATCGAAATTCCAAAAATAAATTCACCATAGTTTGACACAAGCCCAGTAGAAACATGGCAGCTTGCTTGATATACAGTATCTCACATAAGTGAGTACACCTCTCCCATTTCTGCAAATATTTCATTTTATCTTTTCATGAGACAACACTATAGAAATGACACTTTGATATAACTTAAAGTAGTCAGTGTACAGCTTGTATAGTAGTATAGATTTACCTTCCTCTGAAAATTACTCAAAAC
>NC_065508.1:34424107-34426534 GCF_006386435.1 Epinephelus moara | reverse complement strand
AGCTCTGGTGAATTCCATGCCCAAAAGGGTTAAGGCAGTGCTAGATAATAATGGTTGGCACACAAAATATTGACACTTTAGGCACAATTTGGACATGTTCACTGTGGGGTGTACTCACTTATGTTGCCAGCTGTTTAGATGTTGATGGCTGTGTTTTGAGTAATTTTCAGAGGAACGTAAATCTATACTACTATACAAGCTGTACACTGACTACTTTAAGTTATATCAAAGTGTCATTTCTATAGTGTTGTCTCATGAAAAGATAAAATGAAATATTTGCAGAAATGGGAGGGGTGTACTCACTTACGTGAGATACTGTAACATTTTACCTCGTTCTTACCTCTCCTCATTGCTGTCCACATGAAAGGTGCGTTCAATGACAGTGGTCCACTGTAGGCAACGAATGACAAACGTGTTGGGCCGGGGTCTTTCAGTCTTCATTAACTGGCATTCTGTGAATAATACAAATCAGATTGATGTTTATGGGAAGCTGCTGAAAATGTTAACACAGAGGACATAACTGTATTGAAGTCAAAGCAGCCAACTAGCATTGGAAAGTACAAAGCAATGGTTGTGAAGAAAAGGCAATTGTTCAGAGTTGTGTTTTGCCCTTTGGAGGACAGACCTGCCACTGAGAAGTTGTTGAGTGGTGGTGAAGTCTGGTCGGTTAGCTCAGGCTTCTCCTTGTAGCCGATGAAGGAACCATCACTCTTCAGGATGAAATACCTGGGCCTCCATGTTTTGATATATTCACCTGGGTCAGAAAACAGAAGCAATTTTATGTACATTTAATTAATAAGAACTTTGCTGACATTTTAAGTTGAACCCTTCAAATCAATTTCACATTTCACTGTGAATTATCAGCATGATAATTTATACCATACCAATCCTTATGCTTCTTACCTCTTTTATGAAGCCAGCCCTCTCTGACTATATTAACTTCATTCATGGTGAGAGATGTGTTTCAGAGAGGGTCGGGAACAGGAGGTTGGGGAGGGGAACAGTGAATTTCTCTCTCGGCCCGTTCAAGTCTCAGTTACAGCTGTCGAATCTGAACAGCACCTGCTGAATAAAATAAGCAGTACAAAGAAATAGGACCATCTTCAAATACTTAAAAAAAAATCTAACAGAAAAATAGAGTAGTTTAGATGGTCGACAATCGTTATATGGGGTTAATACAGTTAGCTGTATTACTAGACCTAAGTTTTATAAAGTTAAATCTAAAACTTAAGTTTCTTTTAAAAAAATTAACTCAAGAACAATTTAATAACTGATGTACAAAAACAACACCTGGATATACTGGAATGACTGGTCTCATTTCAACAAGTGGTCAGCAAAGAAGCACCATATCTGTAAGATCTTTAAACCCAAAACATGAGCTCAGCTGTGCTCTGCACCTATTACAGCTCTGCATTTAAAGGAATACTTCACGCCCCCCCCACCCCACTCCGACCCCAATGACTTTTTTACATCATTTACTCACCTCGTACTAGCCTCAAGTGAACGAAAATTTTAAAAAAAAACTGAGTAAATTCTTGTTAAATTGAAGTCATAGGTCACTGCATTTGACAATAGTAAAACTATATCAAAACATCCAATTGCAAACTCTCACAAAACTCGCAGCATAATCCAAGTCTCATTTTTCCAGTCGTATGCTCAGTATTTCCCAAACAGACAGCCCTTTGCAACAGGGAACTGAGCTGACACTGAAACTTATTTATGTGTTCTTCAAAGCCAGACCCCACTAACAAAAACAGCAATTTTACAAAGCTGAACACAGGAGCCGCTGGTCTACCTCCGTCTCGATCAGTTAGTTTGTTTTGATTATTGTTTGATTTTGGTGTTTTAAATAGTTTGGTTTCACCAAAGTCACATAGAAGCACAAACAAACTACTGATTGAGGCAGTGATTTAACTGCAGCTCCCATGTTCAAAAAGATAAAAATTGACTTTTTGTCGAAGGAGTCTGGCTTTGAAGAGAGCATAGGTACAGTTTTTCTTTCAGGTCAGGTCCCCATCAAAATGGCTGTTTGTTTGTACTGAGCATAGCATGTTTGACCGATCTGCATGAAACTCGGTGAACATAATCTAGGGCCCAATATCTAAAGTTCCCTCTTGGCAAAAGTTGGAAAACTTACTAAAACTGAGCTTCTATAAGGCAATGAATATTGCGGAGGGCATGGTTTATCACATTAAGGTGTATAACATCTCAAGAGTTTCACCGATCACCACCCAACTTTGTAGGCATATGACCACACATTATTGACCCCATCAAACAAAATGGGGGCGCTAGAGAGCTAATTTCTTATCTAGGCCTAACTGCCATATCGATTTTTACTAAACTTGGTAGATATGTAGAACAGTACGCCTCAAGGTGACTGGAGAAATTTAACTGTAATTGGCAACTGGGTGCGCTATAACAAACAGA